>NC_137642.1:20828927-20843927 GCF_963383615.2 Lipophrys pholis
TGCCAACGGTGGGCCAAGGATGAGCGCAGAGCCTGGCACCGGCAGGGTCTGGGAGGGAGCTCGGCCCACGCCCCCCCCAACCCCTCGGGGTTGGCCCCGGTCGGGGACGTAGCCCGAGTGACCCCCTCACTGTCTCCTCCAGCTGCTGCTGAGATGTCTCTCTTTATGGCAAACAGAGGAGGGTGGGAAAAAAAAAAGATTTTGCTGGGTTGTCCTTTGTTTTTGAGCCATGAACCTCTAGATCATCTTGCATATGATAATAAGATGTGCACATCTCCAAAGCATTTGACAGATTTTAATGGATATTACTTTAAACCTGCTCTACTAGACTTTTAGTATCTCCCCACAGGGAAAGTGGTACGTTCAGAATTTGATTAGATTCAAACATTGAGAAGTAGAACATTTCCTCTTCTCTCCCATTCTTGAATCCATCAGAGTAATCTCTCTTCTTCCAATCAGATTTTTCTTTTCGTACGTACATTCTTGCAGATGGGAACTGAGTCACTAGTTACTAGTTAGGAAGCTCCAGTTTTCCTATTTGACTTTAATTCACATGACAGTAACAAATGAGCAATATTCACACTATTAATATGCACAGTTGCTGTACAGCCTTCTGCTTTCAACATTTAAACACACAGCTAAAAGTAGCAGGTCGTTTACCCCCAGGCAGCAAAGAGAAGCATCATATTTGAGGGTTTGAGAAAAAATTAAGATGAACTTTGTTCCTGTGCATCAGACCTCGTCAAAATCTCCATTAGGAATCTCCCATTTTACAGCAGAAGTGGGATCTTTTCCCACCTCCCAGCGAATGCACAAACAGTGTTTCTAACTTGAGAACTCTTTGCAAATCCCTGTCGTGGCCTCTTTTAGTCTGAATGGCCGCCGGCTTTGAAATCACAGAGGAGGAACGGCAGCAGCAAACAGTGATGCTATTATTTAGTCCAGATGAAATGTGGCATAAACTGTGAAGGATAGGGACGCCTTTGTGCCTGGTACATAGTGTCCAACTTGTATGATGTCAGTCTATTTTTTTTTTGGGGTGGGGGGGGGGGGCCGACTAATGCAGTCCTTCGCCCTTGTTACCACAGAGCACAATAATTGTGTTTTCTCCTCTCTGTGAAGGATGGAGTGCTTGTCCAGAGAACACATGTCGTTTCTGGGGGTTGCGCAGAAACATGCGCTCCCTGTGACCGCCGCCGCCGCCGCTTCCGGCATTTTAATCGTTCTGGCTCAGCCTCATGCATATGCAAAAAGGCGGGCTTTATAGGCCTCACATGGCTGAATTCATGGCAAACTCAACAAGTCGGTCGAAGGCGACGGTGCAACACGTGGTCTTTGCACAGTAAACTTCAAAACTGGAGTGATGATGGAGCGCTGTTGTTGCATAAGCCAGCAAGGAATCGGGATTATTCAGAAGAGTTGAGCCCTCAGGTTTCTCAGTGTGGATCTTGACAGAGTGACGCTTCTACAGAAAGGCTCATTGTCACGCGGCTGTAAAAACCCACTGTTGGCACCGCCGGCTTTTAAACAGCTCTGGCTCTGCCCAGCCGACATTAAAAGCCACTGGGCTCCATTCACACAAATATCCCCATCATATTTAAGAGGGCCCATTAAGCGCCGCATTGAGAATTCATGGGCCTTTCTCTCAACCTCCCCGCCGTGATTTATCTGCCACCGCCATATTGCCGGGGCCCTTTCAGAAGGAGTGGCTCTGCTTTTTGTCTTAGGGGAGGCCCGAAACAATGCATTTCAGGCCCATTTCTCTCCCGACAGGGCCTCCCCTCTTTCAGGGGGCTGAGTGAGAGCTGGGGCTGGCCTAACATCTGTTTGTGTCCTGAGCCAGGCGGGTCCGGAGCACGGCGCGCCCCGGCGGCCCCCTTCCCTTCTCCCCGGGGGTCTTTGTTCCCGATTTCATGCTATCAGAGCGGCAGCATGTTTTCCTGCGCGGAGCTGTCAGGGGCATAAAGGACCCTGAGTGGGGTCACATCAAGAGGGATGGGCATGAAAAATTGGTAAAATGTCTCACAAAGCCCACCCACTAGATGGTTGCCTAGCGCCCTGCAGTGGGGTGTCAAGACCCCTCCTCCTTGGCACCTTCCCTTTCCCCCCCTCTCCTCGGCTGAATTACACTTCTCTCTCTCTCTCTCTCTCTCTCTCTCTCTCTCTCTCTCTCTCTCTCTCTGGAGGACAAGCACATCATTTAGATGAAATGGTGCAAACAAATTAAAGGGTGGTGCTCCAAATGAATCAATGTTCTTTGTGTGCGAGGAGGGTTTTGTGCCTCAGAGCGAGCCGGTCGTTCACCTGCCTGGAAAAGCATCAAACTGCATCAACACGGAGAAGAAAAACATCCTCCTCCCTTTGAAATAGTCCCAAACATGACATGCTCCAGGCTCCACTAATGTTAGGAGATGAAGCGAGCAACAGTTGGGCAGGCGCGATATGTGGACCTTTCTGCATCACCCCAGTGATTGTCCCTCTTCTCCTGAGGACTAAAGACGTTTTTTTACAGCTCACAACATTTATACATGTGCACAAAACTAAATAAAACCTCCTGATACTGAACTCTTAAAAAGTGCTGAGTCTGGGTGTTTTGATTAAAAACCACAAAGTCAGCAGCACTTGATGCAAAATGTATGGTGTTTGCTAACTGTGTATTTATATTCAGTTAAGCATTTGATTCATCACAGTACCAGATTTTCTGTTGCCAATACCAATATATTTCTTTATTTTATTTTCAATATTCTCAAGTAGGGGCCAGCTAAATGTAAGATTTTATTTTCTTCTGGCTGTTCCCCTTCCAACCATGGAGGTGTTTGTCTGATAATTTAGGTCGTACTGTTGTGTAATTGTTGTTTTGTTTTCATGACAGGAACCAAAATAATTGCTTTCAGACAATTTCCAGAATTCTCAGTGACACTTTAATCCCACCATATAACCCTAAAAGTACCCTAAAAAACTGATAAAAACAAGAGAAGTGATTGTATCAATTTAAGACTGTATTGAGTAAAGTAAATCAACCATCATCAGTAGGTTTAATGACTGGATGACAAAAGTCAAGACAAGTGACTTTCAATGTAACGTGAACGGGATCGTTTCGGTCTTTTAAATATACTGTACATTATTACTCACACAACCAAAACAAACATGTTTTTGCAGCGTTATCTTCTCTTTTCGGAAAATATTTTTACAAATGGCTGACACATGAATTTCATTTGGAATCAATAATGTTATCCGTCAATATCCGTCTGAGAAAAACATTAAAATCGTTGCCTTTT
Organism: Lipophrys pholis; assembly: GCF_963383615.2. Taxonomy (NCBI): domain Eukaryota; kingdom Metazoa; phylum Chordata; class Actinopteri; order Blenniiformes; family Blenniidae; genus Lipophrys; species Lipophrys pholis. The sequence continues at coordinate 20,832,206 of NC_137642.1, forward strand.
CCCCCCACTTCCACGGAGACAAGAGTCATACTGTTTTCAAAAAGTTCCACTTTGGTAACCATTTTCAAAAATGTGCATTTTCAGTGTCTCCGAGCACCGTATAAACGCATCCCCAAAATCCAATGGAGGTTTTTCCATTTTCACTTGAAAACTTTGTCGTGTAATCAGGGCTGAAGACGATTACAATCCTCCACTTTCTGATGAAGCAGCTTCACAGAGTGAGTCAATCACGGCGTCAATCAAAATATCTACATTGACATTTTCCCACCATTTTCCCCAATTAAGAGCCTGTCGCTCTTAATTGTGATGCTCACGAAGCTCCGGCCCTCTTTTCAAAGGCTACGGAATTAGACTTTCATTAATTGTTTGAACCTGATTGTATCGAATCCCCGAGTAATGAACTCCACGCTGCATTCCTATTGGACCGACACTAATCAACTGACCACTGATTGGGTCTTCAATATTTCGTAATTGACCCCGGTGGCGACAGATTACCTCGCTCTCTGTTTCCCTCAATTGATTCCTGGGCCTGAGGTGCAGTGGAATAGGTAAATTAAATGAAGGCGCTGTGTCTCCGGGTGCTTAGTAAGTGTTTATACCCTGTCGATAGCAGTGCTGCGGGCTATATTTAAACGTGTTACAATAATTGCTTCACGCTTGGATGTGAGTTTGTTTTCTCGTTAAAGGGATAAATGCTCTCTTTAAGATCCGCAGCCTTGAAAAAGAAAACATGAATGACCGCTGCGCCGCCGGCTCACTCCTCCCGGATCACAAAAGCTCTAACCCCCAACTGCGGCAAACATTTAAATAAGTGGCTATTGGAACAATTTCAGCATGCACCGGGCCTTATTGAGAGGTTAAGAGAAGCCGGTGCGTTAAACAGTCTTGCAGACATCTGCCGTGCTTGGTTTTAAAGTGCTGAGTTAGGAGTGGTGAGGGGAGGTTTGTCAGATTAAATCTCTCATTAGGTTTCTCTTTGTACAGGTGGCAGTAATGTGTCAAAGAGCCCTGCCTTGAGACAATGTCCTCCTCCTCCTCTCTGGGACTGATATGCCTCAGGAGAGCCCACCCTCCTTTTACTGCCGCTACTTTACACAGAGAATCGACCACAATGAAGCATCTGGTGGCCTTTTCCTGTGCAGAAAGCCTTTTTTTTTTTCCAGGCCATTGTGTGTGTCGGCTACCAGAGTGCACGCTCGGGAGGAAGGAACGGAAAGATCAGGAGGCTTAGAACAGTTTCTCCGACTTTTAACTCACCTCAAGTGCTTCGCACAGTTAGAAAATTCCCCTAAAAAACTTGGGAGATAATTTCCTGGTAAGTGAAAGTGAGCTCGGGTGGGTGGGAGAGTGCGTGCTCGTGCATCCCTGTGTGTGTGATTGTGTATGTGTGTGTGTGTGTGTGTGTGTAAACCCCCCAGGAGTGGGAGGTCACGGGGGTCAAAGTGATGAATTTTTATAGGCCTGTTCCCTGTGTTTCAGGCCTGTCCCTTTCTCTGCGCGCTGCACTGCCTCTCAAAGACAACCATGCAGGGCAATTTGTCCTGCGGGGCCCTGCAGAATGGGCCAGCAGAGAAGTTAAATACCAGGGGGGAACACACACACACACACACACACACACACACACACACACACACACACACACACACACACACACACACACACACACACTCAAACAAAACGTACACATACATTGAGTTTCTCTCTCTCCCACCCCAGCGTCCTGTTGTCTGGAATGATTTGTGGCCTGTCCATTATCCATTCCAAGGGGACAAATGCTTTTTTTTGGGGACCGTTTGTGAAGGTAAAGCCAGAATGGCAGCCCTCATTGTTTTTAGAGAAGTTTCCCAGATGTTATAATACAGCGGGTAAATAGGGCACATTATCGCCACCTCACACGCCCTCGCTACCTCTTCGTGTGAGGGCGTGGCCGATCAGGAGACCTCCTACGATGGCGTCCACTGGCCGGGCGACCCTACACATCAATGCGACGGGGACGGCCCTTTGTGGGAAGGGGTGAGATTCGGGTGCGCCGTCGCCTGCGGTTCCAGGGGGGCCAGGCTTACCGGGGTTCCCCAGCATAACACCGGGCCGTGCGTAGATTTTGAACTTTGCTTGCGAAAATACTGCCATGCCAAATCCCCGGTGATGAATCGTCTGTGTTTGGAGGCATTAAATTAGCCGGCCACAGCAGAGAAGGCGAGTGGATAACTCTGGCTGGTGTCCAGTCAGATGGGGCAGCGGGGGTCACAGCTGATTTACTGGCTTCCCCGTGTAATCGCTGGCAACGAAGCAAGAGGGCCGAATTTGTTGTTGCCTCCTTTCGATGCCCCCTTTTGCTCGGGCAAATGTCGCAATCATGCGTGCGGGGCTGGGCGTGATGAACGGCGAGTGAGCGAGCGGGAATGAAAGTGATCGGGGCGCTAAGCGATCCGCCGCGGAACCTGCCAGCTCCCCCGGTTTCGCAGCCCCCCGGTCCTCTTTCATGCGCTGGCTTGCTGGCACACCTCAACTCCGCTGGCAGGCGGCACTTTGCATGGCAGCAAGAAAATAATGGCGCGTTCTGACAATGCCACGGCCCCTGCTGACACAGAGGGGAGACCCTGTCCTCTGCCTCTGGTAATGAAGAATGAATAGTTAGCTCATTGTCCACTCATCCACTGCCCCCCCCCCACCCCCCTCTCTCTCTCTCTCTCGCTCTCTGCTCACTCTCTCATACTCTGTCTGCCTAATTGAGGTTTAATCGCTGAGTAGTAAATGCGCTCAATGGGTGATTATATTGGTGAAATGACAGATTAGTGAGCAGTTTGAATCATTGGGGAAGGGTTATATAAAACACAGTGAGTTTTTAAATGAGCTGATTACTTGTTATGCCACTTTTAGGAACTGATAGTAGGACTTCATCGTCCCTGACTAGAAACACAAAATGGATTGCTTTGTTCCAAGACTGAGTAAAACACGTTATTACAGTCAGGTGCAAAGCCATGCACATCCTTTAAAATGCATGTTTGACTCTCTATGCTGCACGATGCAGAACCCGCTGAGAACAGGCGCCTCATTGAGCACACCTACATTGCCTTACATGACCAATCACACATATGGGGAGTTGTGGAGTACCTCAGGGTTCACTGACCTGTCCACTCCAGTGCATGGACTGAGGACTGGGCCTCATCGTTTACTAGTATTCTCCTCTTCGACACTATACTTTATCTCATTGTCGATGTGTTCCATAATTGTCCAACAGTCTCTCACATGAGCGTGATTAAGTTTCTGACTTCTCTTATTTCTAGTGAAAGTCGTTGAGTTGCAGGACATCTGAAGGTTTTTCCACCGATTACTGCCTTTTTCACATAACAGTTTCAGGAGGTCATTCAATTTCCTATTTTATTTTGATTCTCTCATGAATGAGGACTGAGGCGGTCCTGACAAATTGGCAGTCATTTCAGATCTTCATCACTTGCAGATAATTTTCCTCTATCTTCAAATCATTTAAGGATCTTTTTAAATCCCTCGCCAAACTACAGACGTCTTTCTCTTGAAGGCATCGGGGAACTCTTTACGCCTTGGCTTAATCACAGCTCACATTCAGTAGTTCGACCTTTCGCTCCCTAAGGAAGTTCAAACCCAAGATACACGTTTCAGAGAATCCAAGTTATGATTCCTGGTTATTTTTATGCACCAATAAGACAGAGTTTAAGACGATCCTATGTCATATCTCCATTGCACACACATTGAGGCTTGTAACCTCAAAGGGTGTCTGTTTACACAACAACGGGTGTTCAGAGCCACTGATAATGGAATTTTGTTTTTAAAACGTCTCCGTGGAAATGAGGACATGACGTTTTTACTAAATAGTTCTTCTGCATATGTGCGAGTAGATGGACAATGATATGAATCCCCTGGCGTGATAACTACATTGTTTTCAGCTTCTCCTCGTAAACAGACACCGTTACCAAACATTGCTGTGTAAACACAAAACATTTCTCAAACGAAACGTTACAAAATATGCATTTTCACTTGAAACGTCATGTAAACAGTTTAAGCTCCGAAAATGTGGAATGCTGAGTGTTTAGTGACTTCGTTGTGGTCTCGAAAGCTTTTACAATGTGACTTTAATGAAACGTCGTCTTGTGTTTCCCGTCAGCATTTCACTTCCATAAGTGTTGACTTGTAAAACACCCTTCGGTGCAACGCGCATTGTCAGCACTGCCCCGGAGTTGGGTGTCAGTGTTTTAAGTGGGGCACAGTGGATCGCCTCCATCTGTTGGCGGGGCCACAAACAGAAGGCTTGTATGTGCGTTTGTGTGTGTCTTCTGGTCTTTGAAGTAGGACAGATTGCTTTAACCTCTCTTCTAAGGAGAGCAGCTGGAATAGAGAGCTCCTTTAAACAGCCGCTTCCTCCTCCGACAGTCATGAGATTATCCTCCATTGATGGACAAAGCCATGAGCCTTCCTCGGCAATCCTCCCCTCCCCTCCCCTCCCCTCCCCCGCCGCCCGGGGCTTCCTGGTCCTCCGCAAACACTCAGCGCTGACCTGTGACCCCTAATGCCGAGATGTAATGCTAAGTTAAAGTGGCCATGATAGTGAAAGCATCCCTGCTTTCCCTGTTAATATTTTCCCATCAGCTGTTTTCCCTCTCCCTCGCGCGGGCTAATTGTCAAATGAGGAGCCAATCGTATCCGCATGAATTACGGTAATGACATTTGGGTCGGTCAGCGAGGCTGTGCGTACGTGTAATATGTTTGGGGCGCAGCGGCTTTGAAGGGAGATGTGTGGACTACCTGTGCTCTGCTGGCAGCTGGAAAAACACTGTTAAGAGTCTTAAATGGGGGCATGAGCTTCTAATTATCTCCGTCTGACTGTTTACTACACACAGGCTGTCACAAATAAAGCTTTGCTGCATAATCAATTTAAAAAGAGTTTTTAAAACTTGGTTTGGTGATAAACTTCAACTTTTGATCGATATTTTATGAATCGAAACCAAAATTCATTGGCATTTAATGTGACTGTGGTGAAATGTCACACACCGTCTCAATCTTTCTGGAATCAGACTACAGTAGTATATTATATTAGGAGTGTCATCAGAAACTTTATTCTTTATGGATGCTGTGATGTATTGAAAAAAAATGTACTGGATGTCTGTTTAAATTGCTTAATTTCATTTAATGCTTCTTGACAAGTTTGATTAATTTGTTAAGAGATATTGTTCATATTCCACTTGGGCTTGTTTTATACCCACAAAGTTATACTAGATGATAGAAAATGATACTCTGATACAATACATTACCATGAAATGGGATTCCAGATGACGGTACATGAAGTACATTATGATACGATTACATACATATGAAATTTGACAATACAATGTGATTTCATGAGATACATAATATTACTGATGGGATACTAAATGATAAATGACACATTTATACAAGCTGAAGTTGGTACAGAATGATAGAATATGAAATAATAGTTTATGAAATTATACTAAACACAATAATATGATATGCAATGATGCAATATGACACAGTAGGACATCAATTGATACGATACAACAGGAGTATATGTTATTCTATTAAGTAAACCCATAACTTGAAAGGGTAGCAGATGCTAAAAAAAGAAGCAGCTAAACCACTCTCTTGGTGTTTAAAGGAGTGGGATGTTTTTCACTGAAGAGCTGCAATCAATCGTGTGCAATCAGCTTCCTTGCTCGGGCCGTGAGCGTCTGAATGGATCAATCCTCCACATGTCTGCTACCAGCGGGATGCAAATGTCCTGCCAGAGACAGCTGACAGACTTTCTGCACCACACCAGCTATCTGCTGCCCAAATGCAACTTCAGTTGTGTTTTCCCGTTTCTGAGTTGGCACAATGTAAAATACAATATGTTCTAGTCATTTTCACCTGTGGATGTTTTTGTAGAAGGTTTTGTGAAGGTATGTCGTTGGCCTGACGCTAAACCCCCAAAACCTGGAGGACCAGCAAGTGTTTGTTGACCCGGTGTCTGTGTTCCATCCTTTGGGTAATAAAGATCTGTGGGAGATTATCATCCAGGAAATGATTCCACACCGAATACGCAGAAAACCCCAGCACTGTGTGACAAGGCGAAGTGCGTCAAACTGGGTCAGACTGGCACAAGATCGCCAGATGAGCTCAATGTCGTTCCGTGTCAATTTAATGTATCCTACGTCTTCTTCTATCTGTATCCCCGGCATCTCCAGCCATTTCTGTGCGCACAACCTTCACCAGATATATCAGAAATCTTCATACAGTACCGTTTTTGATGCAAAGACTATCAACATGGTTTGTGCATGAATGCGGAGGAGGTTATTTCTGTCCTCTACATATTGATGCCGATTGTGCCGGCGTGCATTGTGAGCCTCCTGGCTTCAGCTGTAATTGTGAAGCAGCCAGGGATTTCTGCTTGGCTGACTTTTGGATCGACACGAGGCCGCCCGCTCGGAAGAACCGCGGGACTTGCGGTTGCTTTGAGAATCCAGGAAAAACTGAAGTCCGTTTAAAAATGTATACGTGTTCCTAAAACCTGTGCCTGTACGTGTGTGTTAATTAGGAATAATACAGCTTGTGTAAAGAGTTCTACATTTGTCAGTCGCAGAGATGGAAAAATGACTTTCTGCGATTGTCTTTGCGGGCTGTGGCGACAATGACTTTTTGACAGGGAAAGTATCTCTTGCCCTTCTCACTAGCTCCTTCTTTGGCCTATTCATTGCACAAAGCTGCTTAAGCGCACTTAAGCGCATTAGCATTTGGCTGCCAGGGGACCATATTGACCCTGCATTCGGATGGCCTAAATGAGTGAAAGATGGAGCGATTTGTTAGGGCTTTAGAAAGTTGCTTTTGGGGGGGGGGGTGAAGGAACGGGGATGAGGCGGTGGAAGGAGGTTGGGGAGAGCAGGAGAGAGTTGTTCCACTTTCTCTCAGAGCAGCATGTTTGTTCTAATCCGATGTGCCATTTCTCGGCGGCCGGAGCAGCGGCTGATTTGTGACATTTCAGTCTAAAGGGCCCTTTTCTGCCGGCAATATTGGCTTGACCCGATTATCTAATCTGTGCTTTGAATTTCAATCAGGCCTCTGAGCCTCCGCTGTGTGCTATGGGAACCACTGGCTGAGGGATTTCCTCATTCAACTGTCTTCAAACACAGATGGCCGAATGTTTAACTAATTGTTAAGAGAGTCCACAAAGAGGAATTTAACCATGCACACAGTCCATGGGGGTCAGTACATAGAGCCAGATAAAGAGACGGGACAGTGAGGTGGTAGTTTGTGGGCTGGCTTTTTAAAAAACCATTCAAATGCGGCAGAAGAGTGGAACCTATAGTCCACTGGAAGGTTTTGTATGGAAACATCTGGGTAACAGTAAAAAAAAAAAAAAGAAGTCCAAGGTGGCATTTAATTATTTTATTCTCAACAAAATATCTACTTCACATACTGATGTTGTAAGAAACTGAAGTCATGAATAGAGTTTTCTCTGCACTGAAACTCATGTTTTAAAGGGAAATGGGGGAAGATTGTCAAACTGGGAGCTTTACCACTTGTAAAGTTGTAAAGAAATTAATCTTTTCATTCTGGGATTCATGTCATTCCTTTCTTGGTTGAGGTTTTGTTTGTCTCTTTTCTGTTATTTAATGCTGTAAACTGGGAAATTCAGTCGATCCCGTGCTGTTTGTCTAAATATCATCAAAAACAAAGTGTATTTCAATATTTATTATTTTTTTTTTTTAATGACTGATAACCTGCAGTCGTCTTCTACAAGCTGTTGAATGATGTGACAGGATGTCAGTTTACTGTTAAAACACAAGAAATACCCTCTGAAGAAAGTGCAGTCATCATCTACTCATTGTGTACACTTTTATTTACTGAGGTTCACTCGTTCATTTTCGACTCACTTGACTTTTTCTCTCTTCCTCAGAGTCGACTCTGCCCCTCTTGCGTCCTGCAGGTTTTCAAATCAGATGAAAACGACGAACTTAGAAGGCTAATATTCCGCGAGCACGGCAATGACCAGAAGGTAAGCTGCGCCACACGACTCCACACCCACTCGTCATCACTGAGTGAAACCTGCCCTCAGTAATCTGCTCTGTTAAGATGAGGGACAGTTTATGACACTTCCTATTATTTAAAAAAAAAAAAAAAATTAATAAATGTCATCACCAACTGAAAGAAAGAAGTTGATATGACTTCTGCCCATTTATTCACTCTTATAAATTAGATTTTTCATGTTTTTGGTGAGTTAAAAAAGAAACTCCCACGAAATCTACTCTAATGGCTTGAGTTGAATTTAAAAAAAAAAATCTGTTCCCATGGTAACAGTAATTGTTCTACAAAGCCCCTCTATATGAAGCATTTGCTAAACAATGTATATGCATCACGATTCTTGTACGTTGTGAATAAAGGTGCATTCATAAACTCATCTGACTCGTTGGACTGCGGCAGCCTTGTAACACTTATTATTTTACCTGGCAGCGTTTTCAAGTGAAAACGAAAAACTTTTTGTTCAGGGGTCTGTTTACACAACAACATTGCTCAGAGTCACCGAAAACACACGTTTTTGAAAACGGCTCCCGAAGTGGAACTTTTTGAAAATGCACCGTCTCTTTCTACATGGAAACACGGGAAAGCGCAACTTTTTGACAATGCTCTTTCAGTCATGGTAAATAATTCATAACAATAATGTTTGCTTCCATAATATCATGACTCCCAGTACAGAACTTAGCGTGTTGTTCTCGCATGTTAGTGTGATTTCATGTAAGAAAAAGAAAAAAAACAGCACCCACTTGTGGCCCGGCATGGAAACTGTATCGTTTTCAGCATTTCTGGCTGTTACTGTTTAAATGGACATCGTTTTCAAAATGTTGACGTGTAAACACAAAACTTTTCTAAAATGAAAAATGGTGCGTTGTCAAGTGAAAGCACTGAAAACAATGTAGGCCACAAGGTGGCGCTATTGGTTGTTTTTGTAATGAAACCACACATGTGTACAGAGAACAATACACTATAAACATTAAAACATTAGCACAACTGAGACCTGACACTCGTATGGGCAGATAAGTAATTGGATGCTTATAAGAGGTCAATCTCAGCTATAAAACTACCAACATCAACTTTAATACGGACTGGGAGTCATTCCACCTGGGAGGCCGCCATGTTTGTTATTGTAGCATGACTGGAAGAACTATTCCATTGGGGTACCTTGCACAATGGAATGGGTCCCATAAGGAGGAACTACAACGCAGCCGTCTGCTGATTGGTAGTGACGATCGTCACTCTCGACAAGGCTGCAATGTTTAAATAGCGCATTGCCCGTATGAACCCTCCCGTTTTTGTTTCCATACGCTGCTTTGGGTTTATTGAAATACCGGCGCGTTACACAGCACCCCGGTCTTCCGACGAGATGCAGACGCTCCAGGTCATAATGACGTTGCATACCTGCCTCATTCAACCCCACCTACATTCTAACTGTACTCTCTGCGGTGGGACGGCGCAATAGAGTTGGGTCTGGTTGCGCTTTGCCTTACCGTCCCTCCCCGCTCCGGCACGAACTGCGCAGTGGGACCGAGGCGAAAGAAAAGTTCCACCTTTGGAGTCGGTTTGAAAAAGTGACAGTTAAAGTGGTTCCGAGCAACGTTGTCATGTAAACGGAACCCCAAATGCGACAAAGGTTTTTGCGGTTACACTAAAACGGAACAGCGCAGACTTTAGTTCTGCTTTCACTCCAAAAGGAATACAGCTGGTGAGAAATCAGCCTAGAGATTTAACAGTCAACAATGGCCTTTAAGTCAGCGTGATGATATCATTCCACGGCTGAAATAAACACAAGATACATAGTTTTTCACACACAAAAAATTCAGTTTTGCTCAAAGATGGTATAGAATGAATGTAAACCCAGTTAATAATGATCCTCCATGGTCACGAGGGTTCGATCGCTATGTATCTACTGGTTTTTCACGATAGTTTGAAAGTCACTGACATCACTGCAAACTCTGCCAGTTCAAATGAATGGATCAATATTTAATGCTGAAAGTTTTCACCAAACATTCAAATACTGATTATGTGCAGGCTGTGTGTTTGTCACATACCTGAGCCTGAAGTATTAGTGTTGGTATGAGTTAAGGCTGAATTTAAAGCTTCTCAGTGAGACACATGTCGAAATAATAGTGCTGCCTGCCAGAGCAGCTCACTGCTGTTCATTAGCTCTCTAATTACTAAGTGCAGTTCGCATTAGTATTGCTATTAATCAGAGTGCCATTTCTCTCTCTTTCTCCCTCTCTCTCTCCACTGAAATAGCTTATTCTTCAAGTTGAAAAGAAGCTTTTTAATTATGTCAACCAGGACATTTTCCGGGAAGACAATGGGACCTCGGTAAGTCACCGCTTCACGTCCCAACCTTTTCTATATTCATCCACTCTCTCATCTCCGTCATCTTGTAGCCATTCATCACAAATTTAATTTCTTTCATCAGCTTCACAGACTCTTTTCTTCCACTGTAGAACAACAGCAGCTTACCGGCTTGATTATCTGTAAAATGAACAAAGCAGGGGAGAGCGATGACTCTTTAATGCACAAACAAACAGCCTCCATATCTCGCAAGCACACAGCTATGGTTGGTTGAAGAGCTGACTTCTCTTTGACCTGACAAAAACCCTCTTTGTTTACACTCCTGAGGCCCCTGGAACAACTTTTAAATAAGAATAAGTGTGAATGAGGAGAGCATTAAGTGTCCGCAGCAGAGAAACAAGAACTACACACTCACTTTCTCAAGGCTGCAGATTACATTGAGCAGGTCAAAAAAACACACATGCACGCACAACTTATTATTTCTTATGATCGATGGTCATACACTGGATTTGAACTGTAAAATATACCGTAATTTGAATTTTATATTTTGGTTGGATTTAGAAATTGCTTAAATCTGATAATTTGAGTATAATATAGTGCATTGTTGCATTTGATATTTTTGAATATAGTAATAAATACACATCATATTTTAAACTTAATATAATTGCATTGTTTTACTCAACTTAAATATAATTATTTGAGTAAATAATAGTCTAAAATGTAATGAATATTTATAGTGAGTTATATAACAATCATACAAAATATGAAAAATTAACTAAAAATGTAATAATATAAATAATAAAATTAAATGATTGGTAAATGTGCATAAGGTCCTTTTAATTCAATATATATCCAACTGAAATGACAATAAAAGAAAATATTTCAATGAAATAAACAAAAAGAAATGTGCAAATAAAAATGGACTTCCGAGAAAAATAAGAGACTGAAAAAACTATCACTAGTGTCCCCCCTTTTTTTTTATTGTTTTATACTTAAATTTCCATTAAAACATCTTTTTTTTGCACACACAGTCTGTGAAAGTGCTTCTCCAACACAAATGCGTTTTACATGTTTTATGTCACATCATTATATCGATTTCTTCCACATCATGTAGTCATAATTTCATCCAACATGAAGTCCGATAAGCCGTCCGCGGAGCATTAATGTACCCTGTGATGGAGTGTAAAGTGATGTCCTCAATGTGTTTCTGAATATTATGGGCGATATGTTTGTGACAGCTGCATGTTGGATTTCACTCCTTCACGAATTCAGATGAATTTGTTGAAGTTAGAATAGTTTCACCTTAATTGGAATACAGCAAGTTGGGGTTTTGTTTTAAGTTGTTGTTCTATTAGTTTTAAGACAATCTTTC